>NW_025814109.1:0-36689 GCF_018902025.1 Drosophila willistoni | reverse complement strand
TTATGGAAATATGCACCGAGTATAGTGATGTGTTCGGACTTGAACCGAACCAATCACAACCAACAACTTTTATAAACAAAATTGAGACTTAAGGACGAAGAGCCAGTATATGTAAAAAACTATCGATGTCCGCATAGCCAAACCGAAGAAATTAAAAAACAAGTAGAAAAGTTAATTGAACAAAATATTGTTGAACCATCGACTTCACCTTACAATAGCCCACTCTTATTGGTCCCAAAGAAATCTCTTCCGGACTCTAAAGAGAAAAAATGGCGATTAGTAATTGACTATCGCCAAATAAACAAAAAACTGCTATCAGACAAATTTCCACTCCCCAGAATTGACGATATTCTTGATCAACTGGGTAGAGCTAAATATTTTTCATGCCTTGACTAATGTCAGGTTTCCACCAAATTGAACTTGAGGAAAGCTCAAGAACATAACGTCTTTTTCAACAAACAATGGTTCATATCGCTTCACGAGATTACCATTTGGTTTAAAATAGCACCTAATTCATTTCAGAGAATGATGACAATAGCATTCTCGGGTTTAGAGCCTTCACAAGCATTCCTTTATATGGATGATTTGATCGTTATTGGTTGTTCTGAACAACACATGCTTAAAACCTAACAGACGTTTTTACACTTTGTAGAAAACACAAATTGAAATTACATCCAGAAAAATGTTCATTTTCATGCATGAGGTGACATTTTAGGTCACAGATGCACCGACAAAGGAATCTTACCAGATGATACAAAATTCGATGTTATTAATAACTATCCAGTCCCTACGGACGCAGACAGTGCTAGAAGATTCGTTGCATTTGCAATTATTATAGACGTTTCATAAAAAACTTCGCCGAATACTCACGGCATATAACAAGATTATGCAAAAGAATGTCCCATTCGAATGGACAGCGGAATGTGAAAAGGCATTCCAGTATTTAAAAACACAACTTGTTAACCAACCGTGTTACAGTACCCAGATTTTAGCAAAGAATTTTGTATAATCACAGATGCAAGCAAGCACGCATGTGGAGCGTTTTAACTCAAAACTATAATGGACTCCAACTCCAGTTGCATATGCATCAAGAGCATTCACTAAAGGTGAAAGCAATAAAAGTACAACTGAACAAGAGCTAGCAGCAATACATTGGGCAAATTACACATTTCAGACCATATATATATGGCAAACATTTCACAGTAAAAACTGATCATCGCCCTTAACATATTTATTCTCGATGATAAACCCAAGTTCAAATTAACTCGCATGCGACTCGAATTAGAAGAATACGATTTTACAGTAGAATATCTGAGAGGAAAGATATTTCGTGGCAGACGCTCTGTCCAGAATTACAATAACTGATTTAATTGATATGAATAAAAAAGTCCTGAAAGTCACTACAGGCACCAAAGTAGATACAAATTTCTGCGCAGAAAACAAACAAGAACAATTGCCAAGGCAAAGTCTTGAAAAGCTTCTAAGCCCACGTATACGAAGTCATAACAAATGACGAGGTACGAAAAGTAGTGACCTTGCGAATGACAGATTCGAAATGTTTATTGAAACATGGAAAAAAAGTAATAGTGAGAATAAATGTTAGCGATTTATACTCCAATGGAATTTTAGACTTAGGTCAGTTTTTCCAAAGGCTTGAATGGCAAGCCGGTGTATATAATGTCAGCCAACTAAAAGTGGCACCGAGCGAAAAGATCTTTGAATCAATTTCGATAGATACTTTCAAACATATGGGCAACAAGAATTTAAAATCATTAAGAGTAGCGCTACTCAAGCCGGTGACCCAAATATACAATGAAAAAGAAAAAGAAGCTATATTGTCTACATTTCATGACGATCCAATTCAAGGAGGTCACACAGGCATAAATAAAACGATAACAAAAATAAAAAGACAATATTATTGGAAAACATGACGAAACATGTAAAAGAGTACATTAATAAATGTCCAAAATGCCTGACGTCAAAAACGACGAAACACACGAGATCACCTATGATAATTACAGAAACTCCACAATATGCTTTCGACAGGGTGATAGTAGACACAATTGGTCCACTACCACGTTCGGAAAATGGGAATGAATACGCAATCACTTTAATATGTGATTTGACAAAGTATTTAGTAGCAATTCCTATTGCAAATAAAAGTGCAACAACTGTCGCAAAAGCCATATTCGAATCTTTTATTCTGAAGTACGGTCCAATGAAGACGTTCATTACGGACATGGGAACAGAATACAAAAATTCCTTATAACTGACTTGTGCAGATATCTAAAATAGATAACATAACATCTACAGCACACCACCACCAGACATTAGGTACCGTTGAAAGAAGTCATAGGACATTCAACGAGTACATCGTTCATATATTTCAGTAGATAAAACTGATTGGGACGTATGGTTACAGTATTTCGTGTATTGTTTTAACACAACACCATCTGTAGCTCATAATTATTGTCCATATGAACTAGCATTTTGGAAGACAGAATAACTTACCAATACAATTTAATAGCGTAGATAAAATAGAACCTATATATAATATAGAAGATTATTCTAAGGAAGTTAAATTTAGACTAGAAAACGCGTATAAGAGAGCTAGAATACTTTTAGAAAAAATAAAATTAAACAGAAAGAAATAAACGATAAGAAAGTATTAGATTTTAAACTAGAAATAGGAGACCAAGTTTATTTGAAAAACGAAACAGGTCACAAATTAGAATCTTCTTATATAGGACCATTTGAGGTCATTAATATAGAAAAGAATAACATATTAATTATAAGAAATAAGAAAAATAAGGAGCAAAAAGTTCATAAGATAGACTAAAAAAGATAAATAAATAAAGAAAAAAAAGAGATAAGAATATATATATATACATATTGAAAAAAAAAAAATTTTTTTTTAATTACAAAAAAAAAGAAAACATTTTTATTAAAAAAAAAAATAAAATTAAAAATATACAACATAGTATTTAGAAAAACAAATAAATAACTACATAATATTACGTTATTCTTTTAAAAAGGGAGGTGTTGTATGTTGTATGCCAAATGAGCATATGCCACAGTATTGTAGAGTATACAATATAACAAGTGGTCATATGCTCAACATTAAAGTAAGAGTAACATACCAACACTTTGTTGCTATGTTTATGCAACCATTCATAATAATAATATGATCCGCCACTTATGCGGACTGGCCGCTGAGCGTGGGATCGCTAGCGTAAGCACTTTTGACTATGTACCCTCTGTACATATATGCTAACATACAAACATATATACTGCAACACACTCTCTCTCTCTGCCAGCGCCCTAAGCGGCAGAATGTATTCAATACATATAAGATGTATAGGCTAAAACTAGCATATGAATAAACTGTCCAGACAATTCTGGATGACGGCTCGAACAGAACAGTTGCGTTTTATTTAACATAAACGGATTTACCAAAAACTTAATGCGCACATAACAATATAAAATACATTGAGAACGAAGAAGATGTATATAAAGAAATTGAACGATTCCATAAATATGAAACGAACATGAAACACACATTTTACAAACTTAACATTTTTATTGCCTTCGAAAATTTCGATAATTTTGTTTTGAAATTTATTATATAGATTATCATTGTATTCGCTATATATTCCAACTTTTCTTTTAATAATATGATTCTTCAAAATTTCCATCATTTTATTTTCAAAATCATTTAAATTCAAATAAATTTTCATGTTTCTATTCTAAATTTCATACTTCGTCTTCAGCCTGTGTGTGTTGTGTGCTTATCTCATCGACATTATTTTCTAAGGAGGTACAAGATTCAGCTATATTTACCGCACTATTTTCATCGTTGCTTATTCGACGCCCTTGTGTTTTATTTCCATAATTCGCCAAATTAAACAGTTTAAACAGTTTTTTTCTTTTCGTGATTAGTGTTTGGTGCATTTTATTTTTAGAGCGAAGCTCTCTTAGGCGCGTCGCGGTAGGAAATTTTTTTTAAAAATCGTCAACGTCAGATCTGCAGCGCGTCAGATTTTTTTCTTGTAGCGCAATAAAACGATAATTTATCCATTAACTTCTACATGCCAATGTAGTTCTGTTTTTATTTTTCTCTCTCGTCATTGCTTCTGCAGTTTCTCCCCTCATCGCCCCCATCATACCATCAGTGCTAGTGGCTTTGTTGTTCTCTCTGCTTTGTGTTTGTGCTCAGCTTCTCTCCCGTGTAATCACTTTTGTAAGGCCTCTCAAAGCTCGACTTATAACTGTTCTTGCACTCTCTCTTGTGCTGTGCACTCTAGCTGTCTTTTGTTTTATTTGTAATTATTGGTTTTTTATCGATAATTATCTTTGTGCTGTGTATTTAAATTTATTATATATTTAATTTTATATATTCCTATATATATAAATTTACTTATTTTTTTTTGCCTTGTGTTTCTTTTGGCTTTATAATAACTTGTTGTATACCTACTTGCAAGCATTCTGATCGTTTTGATGATCAGTATAGAGCAATATCTTGCTTTGCGATAATCTTATTCACTTTAAATGTGCTGCCCTCAATGGCCGCGACTACGACAAATTTTCTGGTTTGTCTGTGTCTAAGCCTGAGCTTGGCTTAATGCGCTGGACTTGCCCATCTTGTGCCAGCCAGCAGCTTGATTTCAGCCGTATGTATAGGGTTCTTCGTTTAAAGTTTCTTTCTTTAAACAAACTGGCAAAACAGCTGTCTAACGAGTGTGACTCTAGCGTACATTTATTGTCGCAATTCAAGTTTGTTCCTCCTTCTGAGAAGTCGACCAAGAAATGTACCCTTGAGTTGCCTCGTAAGCAGTCGCCAGCACTCTCTATTATATCGTCTCCCATTTTACTTTCGCCTACACCATCTTCTTGTCCCTCTTTATGCTCTTCTTTTCAGATTGAAGTACCCATTACAAGCCCTGGTGTACCTCAATCTATCCCTCACGGGAACTCTGATCAATTACAGGATCATGCTGACTCTCAATCACTTGCGGATCCCAATGCTCCCCCGCCTCTACTAACTGTAGTGCCTCATCGCAAACAATTATTTATCTCTAGGCTTGCTCCAGATACTTCTGAATCATCTGTGGCAGCTTGCATTGGTAATATATGCCCTGCTAAGGTTTTAATTCAAAAGTTAAAGTTTTCTAGGCCTCGCGAAATCTCCTCTTTTAAAATTACAGTACCAAATGAGTATTTCACAGCTATGGTTGACACTAATTTCTGGCCAGAGGGCCTAGTTGTACACGAGTTTGCGCCCAATAAGCGCTCCCGTCCGTTGCCTGTCCACCTTCCTAATTTATCTTCTGCTTCAAAAAACTAATAACGTCTAGTCTTTGCATTCATTAACAAAATGTAAGAGGACTTCTTACCAAGCTCTCGAACCTTTTCTTTGATAGCCAAGCCTTTTCGGCTGACATATTAGCTTTCTCTGAAACTTGGCCTAACTCCTCTGTTTTGTTCAAGTGTTGTGTCGATTGATCTGCCCTTAGGTGTTGAGTTATTTGCGTCGAAGTTACATGTTCTAACTTAAGCCTCTTGTTATCTCTTATCTCTTGTTCATATATTCCTCCAGCTTCTGATATCATGACCTATATGCACCATGCTGATGCTTTACGGACTATTTTTAGTCGTCTTAAAGATCGTGATTTTCTTATAGTTTTAGGTGATTTTAACTTGCCTAATATTTCTTGGCTTGTTGATGATAATCTATCTTTTTTAATTCCTTCATCTCAACATGTTTCTTGATAGCCTACTGGAATGTCCGCTATATCAGTTGAATTCTTTCCTTAACTCTTCTAAAATAATCCTTGATCTTGTTTTTGTCTCTGATCCCACTGTTAGTGCTATATCACAAACACAGCCCCTTGTGAAGCCTGAAGATCCTTATCACCCTACCATTGAAGTTACTATTTCTTACAATTCCGTTACTAATTCATTTAATAACATCGCAAATTGTCGTCGTAGATGTTTTCGTAAAACAAATTTCAATCTTCTTAATAGCCTTACTTTCTCTTTTGATTGGTCATTTCTATTTGAGTGCTGCGATATAGATCGTGCAGTGAAGTTTTTCTACTCTGCTCTTAATTCTCTAATTGATAAATGCATTCCTTATGTGAATGTCTCTACCGTCTCCAGCGCGCCAGTCTGGTTCACACGTAGGCTCTCTAATCTCCGTAACATTAAATCGAGATATTTTAAAAGATTTAAAAAAACTGGTTCGCGACTTGACTATGCCAATTATTGTATAGCCAAATCTCAACTTTGTCTTTTAAATACTCAATGCTGTAGCGTTGAATTCTATAAGAACCCCAAAAGATTTTACAACTTTGTTAATTCCAAAAGACGCTCTAATGTACTACCCTCCACCTTCAGACTTAATGACCAGACGGCAAATAATGATTCAGATATTGGAGATATGTTTGCTAAATTCTTTCAGTCGACTTATTCTACTACTGTTCGGAACCCACACCCTATCCCTTTTCAATCCCACATTTAAATTGTATGTTTTTTACTAGTATTACTGACTTTAGGCTTAAGGCTTTCGATACGGTTGATCATTCTATGCTTCTCGCGCAACTTAACATCATGGGTTTTTCCCCGAAACTATTGGCTTGGTTAAAGCCGTATCTTTTTGGCAGAACCTATTCGTTCGTCGATATCTAAAACAGTTCGAGTTACGTCAGGTGTACCCCAAGGCAATCATCTGGGCCCACTGTTTATAAATGATTTGCCTTTGGCCTTGGCTCATTCACGCGTGCTCATGTTTGCGGATGACGTCAAGATTTGTTATTCCTATAATGATCCTTCTTTCCAACAGTACTTGCAATCAGATCTCGATGCGTTCTGTGATTGGTGCCACGTTAATAAATTACATCTTAATGCCTCTAAGTGTTCTTTTATGACTTTCAGTCGTTTGTCTTCGTTCCTAGCTCATTACTCTAAGTCTATTAAGACTTAGGCGTTATGTTTGACCCAAAACTTTCATTTAATGTTTATATTTCTTCAATTGTCAATAGAGCATGCAGCCTTCTTGGCTTCATTAAACGTTGGGCCAAAGAATTTGATGATCCCTATGTAACAAAGGTTTTATACACTTCGTTAATTCGCCCTACTCTCGAATATTGCTCGCCAGTGTGGAACTCGCAATATGATGATCACCAGCGTAGTATTGAATCGGTACAGAAGCAATTCCTTAAGTTTGCGTTACGCGGTCTTAATTGGGACCCGAGTCTTCGCCTACCTTCTTGTTCTAGCAGACTTCTTCTTATTAATCTTCCTTCACTTTACAACCGTAGGCTCGTTTTTGTCATTCTCTTTCTCCATAAACTAGTCAACGGCGAAATCATTTCTACTAATTTACTAGATACGCTATATTTTTGTGTTCCCTCACGTCGGACCAGAAACTTTTTTCCTATTCACCTTAGTAAATGTCTGACTAACTACTCTCTTCACGTACCTTTTCGTGTTCTTTGCCAATCTTTTAACAACCCTTCTCACCTAATTTCTCCTCATATTTCTATCACTTCTCTTTGCGCTATTCTTTTTAATCATCTACAGCGAAACCAATGAAAATATTCTGGACTTGGATTGGCTGCAACTCATCCCTGACCACATTGGCTTTGAATCGGGGCATAGCTGGCACCTTGTGCAAATAAAACACCTCCACCGGGTCGGGGATGTTTAGTTGTATATATAGCTAAGCTATCTTTTTCAATTAATTACTATCTGTCTTTAGCTTAAGCTTTTTCGTCGACTGCTGTGTTAGTTGACGTAAATAAATAAATAATGACCCACTCCAATAATTCTAGAAAAAAGTTTCGCAGTAGAGTATATATATAAATATTAATTCAGACTATTTTATTGTGAACCGAATGGTACGATGAAAGAGAACAACTAACTGAACAAGAAAATTAGTGTGGCCAGACTAGAGGTAAATACAAATTATTATTATTCGATACGAAAATATTCCCAAATTATCAACAGAACTAAATTGAACTTATAAATTGTATTCTCAGAATTGAAAACTAAGTTATTATAAAATCTTAAAAACGTTTCGTAAATGGGGTTTTTATTCAATAGGCATATATGAAAAGTGCATGCCAAAAGCAAATATGTCAATAATTGGTTTTTCATTTTTTTTTATGTCTTTATTTTCAAATCAAAAAATTTTATGTGATCTGAAACGTTAGCTAAAATGTACTTCGGCAGCAAAGCTTTAAATTGTTTGAAAATGTTTTTCATTATTTAAAAATTTATTTCAATTTTGCCATGTGAATGGCACGAATTTCTCAGTGAAGGGCAGACAATATCTATTAAAAACTTATACGAACCATGTGAGTTTAACTGTGCAAATAGACATAAAATAGATGATGCTCTGTCAGAATCAAGTATTTTTTAGTACAAGGCAAGTTACATGTTGTGGAATTGGCCGTGGTTTTATTATTTATTTTGTATTTTATTTATTTATTTATTATTTTAGGCATCATTTAACAAAAAGATAAATTGACTTATATACTAGATTCAAGAACAGAATAGTATCTAGCTTAAATACAAATAAATGATATTTTCTGCGACATAATTCCGCCCCCTAGTGTTGAACCAAGTCTTCAGCACGATCCTTTATATCGCGGTATTCCACTCCTAATCTGCATAGGTTTCTCACTGGCAGGCGATAAGTGTTTTTTGTTGTTTTGTCATTGGGGCATAATCCTAAGCCGACATCTGGATCATCCGATTCGAGAATATACGTTTGTCTATTTACCAAATGCTCTGCTTCAAAAAGAGTTTGCAGCACTTCAGTGGCATTACTTTCGACGGATAGTACGGCCTCTAGTGTTCTTTTAAAGCTTCCAATTAGCCTTTCCCATCAGCCTCCAAATTTGGTTAGTTCTCTGGTATAAATTGCCATTCTATACCTTTTAGTGTTAGTTCACCGCGCGGTGCTTGCATATCTATTTCCTTTAGAGCTTCTGTTAATTCTCTTGAAACCGAGCTTACACGATCCACTTCCATTTGAAAAGCTCATACAAGATAAGGGCCCAAAAATTGAGCTTGAATAGTGTGCAGAGAGTCTAGAATGTTCTGAGCTAGAGTGCAGTCGTGCGAATAAGAGGAGGGAGAACGCGAAAAAAAAACCGCAAGTGCAAGCAATGCACGTGGAGTGACGTAACACTCCGGTACCCTCATGGATATTACATAAGTCCACGCCTCTTTTTTTCGAGTTCCAATTATAATTACTGAACATCCAAAATGAAAATAATACGCCACTGCCACTGTCTTGCCTCCGTTAAATGCAAGCCCGTACCCATTGTGTTAGCCACTATAAGGCTCTGGCCGTCTTCTGAGACGACCAAATAAATGTCGACCCGGTCCATGAACAGACCATAGGATAAATTGTTGGAGAGCGATTTGGCCATAAATGCGCACACATATCGTTGTGTGGAGCGTAGCCAGCCAGCCTAATTCTTAGGCGAACCCTTGTTGGAGTGGATGTTTCACCTTGGGACACGGGATAACCCCTCGCAACAAAGACTGGAGATTTCTGGTGGGAAGACGTTGCTACAGATTCGAATCCCAGCATTGATGACCCCAACCTCACTCCAAGCCCGTATTGGGCCCTCAAACAGCCTTTTTTTTCTTTAAGTATCGTACAAACATGTGTTCAAGTTTACAAACATAAAATTTATAATGAAATTTCCATATAGTAGGTTTTAAAAGTCATAACGTTGGGAACGAGCAGCAAGTTATATGTTGGTGCCACCCTTTTTAATAGCCTCTAGTGCTCCACCCATCATCAGGCCTGCTGACTGGATTGGACTCTACAAACTGTAAGTACGGCATAGCCGCATAAAAACTATCGGCGAAATATAACCGCTTGCCGTGACCGCAGAGTTTTCAAATTGAAATAATTGCCTAACGTAAAATTTGGTTTAGATCAAATTTATACTTATAAAACTACCCACACATTTTTGTACGATTACTCTCACCGAATTAGTTAGGAATTATACATATTTGAAATTATTGTTAATGCTTCTATTATACAAGTGGGATACGAAATCCGATGTTATCTTCTTATCTTAAAGGCATATGCCATTTTCTCCTTTGAACTGAATATATGTATAAAATGAAGAATTGCTAAGTTACTTTAATTGGGCACCTGACGTGAGAGATTTAACAGCCAAAATATGGGTAATTCTTAAGGTTTTACAAGGTTGGGTGGGTAAAGAGAAGGCAATGACATCTAGGTCCTTCGAATAACACCCATTACCTGTGCACAAAAATACCTATTTAGGTGTAGTCCTTTATTCCTTATCTCTGTCTTCATTTTACTTATGTAGCGTTTTGGGAGAGCACAAGAACCACCCCATTTTTCCTGAGCTCAGCCGAGCCACTTGTTAGAAAGACAGAGAGTGCACTCCGATACCCGCGTGTTCGTTACATAATAAATGGCGTCCAACGTGGGGCATGAAGAAGCAAGGAATTTTTTTGCCCTACGTGTCCTTAAACCACTCCTTTACTTCCTACAACAACTTCTTCCTTGCTATATGATGGTAATATATATCACTTTGGAGAGGCCAACGTATGAGTATCAGATTATAGCTGGACCAAGTGAAATTTTATACCCTTTCAATAATGTTTTCTTAATTTTTAACAAATCATTTTAAATAAATAGAACATACAAGGTATAGAAAATTATATAGCTTAGGAATATGTGTCTGGCTACAGTTCGAATACCTACCAGGCCATACAGTTTCCTAGATCTCAAATAAAATTGTTGTAGTGAGGTGAAATTGAGAACTGTTCTTGTTGGAATCGTTACTGGCAAGTCCCTCTTTCAACGAATTACACATTCAAATACAGCTTATGCAAATAAAGTGCAGTGGTGGGTGTATTAACGCTGTTGAACTCTTATTAAAGGAGAAGTCCCAAAATTTGTAAGGAAATTATTTTTGATATTTAGAATTTGAATCCATAATTCGTGTTTACGAAATAGAATCGTCAAATTATCGTTAGTTGTCTTGTATCTTTCGTGATTACGAAAAATTTATATTTACCCTTAGTTTTATTGCTTTACAAATTATGGCCGTTAGACGAAGCCCAGAAAACTTGGCTTCTGCTATGCCAAGTGAAAATGCACTCATATGCGTAATTTGCAATGATACCAGTGGACAGACAGATATTGTAGAGACCCCATGCCGGCACACGTTTCATAAACATTGTCTTAAGATTTGGCTCGATACCAATGAATCTCTTGGAGCAGACAATTCTGCCGTCTCAGGAGCAATACCAAAATACCCAATACAAGAGCACATACTCGTGCAAACCCAAATCAGAATCCAAGAACTGTAGGACTACCTCAATGTGAACAACCACGAAATTTAATTACAAACCAGCCACAAGTAGTGTCAGAAGAACGCGTTCAACAACTTATTTCGAACTCATTAGAAACTTATCGAGTTAATGTGGCATCAGTAATTACCGAGGAAATTCGTATCGCCATGAGAAATTTAAGCATCACGGGAGTTCATTTATGATGAATCCACTGATGAACCTCAACTAGAGTGGGACTTTTCACTACCCTCAGTTGCTCCTCGAAGAAGTCTCGAAAATTGTGTTAGAACTCGACCATTTAATATTCGGAGTAATCCAAATGCAATTGACCAAGAGATAGTGCCAGAACGACCCGATCGAGTATCTAGTGTAATTTTTAACTGGCATATACGATACACGAGGTCCTCCAAAGATGTAACAGTAGAAGATTTCATTTATCGATTAAATTGTTTAACAACTCAAAGTTTGAATGGGGACTTTAACTTGAACGGAAACGCAAAACAATTTAAGTCCTGACTTATTTCATGAAATTTTACATGTAGAGACCCCAAACCTAGCTGCCTTGCGTAGGGAATGTCATAAGCAAGAAGAGTTTTTCGGTAGCTTTCGGTCAAGACAATGCGTTGTTGCATGATGAACCAGTAGTTGAACAGCTAGATGACGAAACAGATGACCCTATTGATGTATGCGCATTGCGTGCACCATTGAAAATAAAATGCTGGAATTGATAAACCAAGTTTTCTAGGCTTCTTCTAACGGCCATAATTTGTAAAACAATAAAACTAAAGGTAAATATAAAAGACATTGAGAACGAAGAAGATGTATATAAAGAAATTGAACGATTCCATAAATATGAAACGAACATGAAACACACATTTTACAAACTTAACATTTTTATTGCCTTCGAAAATTTCGATAATTTTGTTTTGAAATTTATTATATAGATTATCATTGTATTCGCTATATATTCCAACTTTTCTTTTAATAATATGATTCTTCAAAATTTGCATCATTTTATTTTCAAAATCATTTAAATTCAAATAAATTTTCATGTTTCTATTCTAAATTTCATACTTCGTCTTCAGCCTGTGTGTGTTGTGTGCTTATCTCATCGACATTATTTTCTAAGGAGGTACAAGATTCAGCTATATATACCGCACAATTTTCATCGTTGCCTATTCGACGCCCTTGTGTTTTATTTCCATAATTCGCCAAATTAAACAGTTTAAACAGTTTTTTCTTTTTCGTGATTAGTGTTTGGTGCATTTTATTTTTAGAGCGAAGCTCTCTTAGGCGCGTCGCGGTAGGAAATTTTTTTTAAAAATCGTCAACGTCAGATCTGCAGCGCGTCAGATTTTTTTCTTGTAGCGCAATAAAACGATAATTTATCCATTAACTTCTACATGCCAATGTAGTTCTGTTTTTATTTTTCTCTCTCGTCATTGCTTCTGCAGTTTCTCCCCTCATCGCCCCATCATACCATCAGTGCTAGTGGCTTTGTTGTTCTCTCTGCTTTGTGCTTGTGCTCAGCTTCTCTCCCGTGTAATCACTTTTGTAAGGCCTCTCAAAGCTCGACTTATAACTGTTCTTGCACTCTCTTTTGTGCTGTGCACTCTAGCTGTCTTTTTGTTTTATTTGTAATTATTGATTTTTTATCGATAATTATCTTTGTGCTGTGTATTTAAATTTATTATATATTTAATTTTATATATTCCTATATATATAAATTTACTTATTTTTTTTTGCCTTGTGTTTCTTTTGGCTTTATAATAACTTGTTGTATACCTACTTGCAAGCATTCTGATCGTTTTGATGATCAGTATAGAGCAATATCTTGCTTTGCGATAATCTTATTCACTTTAAATGTGCTGCCCTCAATGGCCGCGACTACGACAAATTTTCTGGTTTGTCTGTGTCTAAGCCTGAGCTTGGCTTAATGCGCTGGACTTGCCCATCTTGTGCCAGCCAGCAGCTTGATTTCAGCCGTATGTATAGGGTTCTTCGTTTAAAGTTTCTTTCTTTAAACAAACTGGCAAAACAGCTGTCTAACGAGTGTGACTCTAGCGTACATTTATTGTCGCAATTCAAGTTTGTTCCTCCTTCTGAGAAGTCGACCAAGAAATGTACCCTTGAGTTGCCTCGTAAGCAGTCGCCAGCACTCTCTATTATATCGTCTCCCATTTTACTTTCGCCTACACCATCCTCTTGTCCCTCTTTATGCTCTTCTTTTCAGATTGAAGTACCCATTACAAGCCCTGGTGTACCTCAATCTATCCCTCACGGGAACTCTGATCAATTACAGGATCATGCTGACTCTCAATCACTTGCGGATCCCAATGCTCCCCCGCCTCTACTAACTGTAGTGCCTCATCGCAAACAATTATTTATCTCTAGGCTTGCTCCAGATACTTCTGAATCATCTGTGGCAGCTTGCATTGGTAATATATGCCCTGCTAAGGTTTTAATTCAAAAGTTAAAGTTTTCTAGGCCTCGCGAAATCTCCTCTTTTAAAATTACAGTACCAAATGAGTATTTCTCAGCTATGGTTGACACTAATTTCTGGCCAGAGGGCCTAGTTGTACACGAGTTTGCGCCCAATAAGCGCTCCCGTCCGTTGCCTGTCCACCTTCCTAATTTATCTTCTGCTTCAAAAAACTAATAACGTCTAGTCTTTGCATTCATTAACAAAATGTAAGAGGACTTCTTACCAAGCTCTCGAACCTTTTCTTTGATAGCCAAGCCTTTTCGGCTGACATATTAGCTTTCTCTGAAACTTGGCCTAACTCCTCTGTTTTGTTCAAGTGTTGTGTCGATTGATCTGCCCTTAGGTGTTGAGTTTATTTGCGTCGAAGTTACATGTTCTAACTTAAGCCTCTTGTTATCTCTTATCTCTTGTTCATATATTCCTCCAGCTTCTGATATCATGACCTATATGCACCATGCTGATGCTTTACGGACTATTTTTAGTCGTCTTAAAGATCGTGATTTTCTTATAGTTTTAGGTGATTTTAACTTGCCTAATATTTCTTGGCTTGTTGATGATAATCTATCTTTTTTAATTCCTTCATCTCAACATGTTTCTTGATAGCCTACTTGAATGTCCGCTATATCAGTTGAATTCTTTCCTTAACTCTTCTAAAAGAATCCTTGATCTTGTTTTTGTCTCTGATCCCACTGTTAGTGCTATATCACCAACACCGCCGCTAGTGAAATCTGAAGATCCTTATTATCCTACCATTGATGTTACTATTTCTTACACTTCAGCTACTAATTCATTTAATAACATCTCAAATTCTCGTCGTAGATGTTTTCGTAAAACAAATTTAAATCTTCTTAACAGCCCTTTTTTCTCTTTTGATTGGTCATTTCTATTTGAGTGCTGCGATATAGATTGTGCAGTGAAGTTTTTCTACTCTGCTCTTAATTCTCTAATTGATAAATGCGTTCCTTATGTGAATGTCTCTACCGCCTCTAGCGCGCCAGTCTGGTTCACACGTAGGCTCTCTAATCTCCGTAACATTAAATCGAGATATTTTAAAAGATTTAAAAAAACTGGTTCACGACTTGACTATGCAAATTACTGTATAGCCAAATCTCAATTTTGTCTTTTAAACACTCAATGCTACAATAATTATATCGTTCGCTGTAAGGTTGAATTTTATAAGAACCCAAAAGAAACTAAGAAGAAGAAACTAACTTCGGCAAATCCTAAGCTGTTTGAAAAAATTATTACGGCTTTCCTTCAACACCTATCCAGATCCACTATTTCTCCTTGTCAGCATGGCTTCATGAAAGGTCGTTCGTCGCTTACTAACCTTTTAGAATTGACTACCCTTGTACACCATGGCTTCCGTAAAAAGTGTCAAACTGATGTTATTTATACTGACTTTAGGCTTAAGGCTTTCGATACGGTTGATCATTCTATGCTTCTCGCGCAACTTAACGTCATGGGTTTTTCCCCGAAACTATTGGCTTGGTTAAAGCCGTATCTTATTGGCAGAACCTATTCGTTCGTCGATATCTAAAACAGTTCGAGTTACGTCAGGTGTACCCCAAGGCAATCATCTGGGCCCACTGTTTATAAATGATTTGCCTTTGGCCTTGGCTCATTCACGCGTGCTCATGTTTGCGGATGACGTCAAGATTTGTTATTCCTATAATGATCCTTCTTTCCAACAGTACTTGCAATCAGATCTCGATGCGTTCTGTGATTGGTGCCACGTTAATAAATTACATCTTAATGCCTCTAAGTGTTCTTTTATGACTTTCAGTCGTTTGTCTTCGTTCCTAGCTCATTACTCTAAGTCTATTAAGACTTAGGCGTTATGTTTGACCCTGTTTATGCCCAACCGGGCAACACAAGGGTTAAAGGAGGCGGAAGCTTTCACCTCGCGCCGCTCTCCCGATGGTGCCCATCGCTCTCCCCACGAAAGAACTCCCCACACTTCGCTCCAAGCGGGGCTTGGTGCCCTGCTCTTAATTAAGCTAGTTTTAGTGTCAAACTTACAAGTGAATAAAAAAGAACATTGAAGTGAGATTGCTGCAGTGCCCAATTTCTTGAAGGAAGACATTTTAAGGAAAAAATTCATTTAGCTGCCTACTTAGGAAATTCAACCCCCCTACGAATACATTTGGTCCTTCGAGCCGGATACTAAGATCCTCTCGAACCACTAGCATCGGTGGAATTTCATCCATATTTCAAGCTAAGTAATTTTTTTGCAAATTATAGGTATATGAGTACATGTACATGCCTCCAGCATCCGTACCCATACTCACATACATATAATTGTTGCCATTGATTCTCCTAATCCAAGTAAAAATTACTTTCGCGCAAATTTTTCCTCCTCAAAGGAGAGAAAATTTTGGTCCCCAAATTTTCATACATATATATGTGTCCAGTACATAAGGCGCCATATTGGTTCGCCCACTTCAAGTTTTTTCCTCGCACTTTGGCATATATAGGCCAAGTATATAAGGCGCCATATTTTATTTGCCTATTTCCAATATATATTTTTTCGCAATTTCAAAAAAATATTAACACATATGTATGTATGCAGTGAATCAAACCTACGAAAAAAGTGATCTCCTACATATAAGATATATATGTATATGCAAGCAGAGTGTGTGAATGTGACAAAAATTACAAACATATCCAGTGCTACATTAAATCCAAAAATAAAGGTTTTGTGCAAATACAGTCCACTCCTGGGAAAAGTGTGCGCGCAGTGAAAGGTGGTTTTCAACGAAGAGAAGAAAATTTTCAATACAAATAATAAAGATTTTTAAAAAAAAAAAAAACGAAAGTGAACCACCCTCTCACATATAAAAGCCACACTTAGACATTTCTGGTGACCAGACACCCTATAAAGTTGGGGGCATATCGGTTAGACACAGCAAAAGAAATCATATTAAAAAAAAAAAAAAAAAAACATTAATTTATATAAAGAAATCCGATCCATTCACACCTCTGCATATCGCCATTCCATATTTTCATATTTAAAAAAAAGAAAAAAGAGAAAAAGAAATTTTTAAATACATATATATATACTCCAACATTTTACATATCCATACACATACATATATATACATATTTTTCCATACATAAAATTTACATATATATATACATATCCATACACATACATATATATACATATTTTTCCATACATAAAATTTTACATATATATATTCATATCCATATACATATACATATTTTTTCCATACATAAAATTTTACATATTGATTCCCATATACATATCCATACATACATACATTCCACAAAATTTCTAATTTTTTCGCACACAAATATATTTTCCACCACCGCGAACAAATCCCGCTATCCCTTGCAGCCTATATACATACATACATACGAGCATACATAAGTACCGCTTAACTGCAGTATACCAGCACAGCTGCAAGCTCATGTGCCAAAGACCGGCACAAAGCAAACGACCAAAAGTAGCTGTGCTGTATACCCTAGGTTGGCAGGCACTTTGTGGGGTATATAGGTTGAAGGGTCACGTTGAGGAAAAAATCGAATAATATTTAATTGGTAAAAATTTGTGTTCCGCGTTTTTGTTTATTCTATTCCCACGCGTTCCAAGTCGTATTTTTTGGAGTTATATTTCAATTCCAAAATATTCCCACGTGTTCCAAGTCGTATTTTTGGAGTTATATTTCAATTCCAAAGTATTCCCACGTATTCCAAGTCGTATTTTTGGAGTTATATTTCAATTCCAAAATATTCCCACGTGCTCCAAGTCGTATTTTTGGAGTTACATTTCAAGTCCAAAATATTCCCACGTATTCCAAGTCGTATTTTTGGAGTTACATTTCAAGTCCAAAATATTCCCACGTGTTCCAAGTCGTATTTTTTGGAGTTATATTTCAATTCCAAAGTATTCCCACGTGTTCCAAGTCGTATCTTTGGAGTTAGATTCCAATTCCAAAGTGTTTCCAAGCGTTTCAAGTCGTATCTTTGGTTCTATTGCAATTCCAAAGTATTCCCACACGTTCCAAGTCGCATCTTTGGAGTTATATTGCAATTCCAAAGTATTCCCACACGTTCCAAGTCGTATCTTTGGAGTTAGATTCCAATTACAAGGTGTTTCCAAGCGTTTCAAGTCTTATCTTTGGTTCGATTTCAATTCCAAAGTGTTTCCACCCGCTCCAAGTCGCATCTTTGTAGTTATATTTGAATTCCAAGGTGTTCCAAGCCGTTCCTAGGGTTTTTTGGCAGTGTTCCAAGTCATTCCAAACGTACCAGCTCGTTTTCTGGTTTTTTTTCAATCTATTTCAAGGCGTTTCAAAGCCGTTCTTCAAGTGGTTTGGTAGTGTTCCAGTTTTTCCCAAACGTTCCAGTTCGTCTTTTTGGCTAATTTTCAAGCCGTGCCAAGCCAGCTCACCACTTTATAACCGCCACTCTCTGGGGTTATGAGCACGAGCCCGTCAAAAGACGAGAAAGCAGCTGAGAACACTGCAGCCCCGAGCAAATCCTCAATTGCTGCTCCAGGTCAGCGCCAGAGGAGTACCAGCCCTACTACTCCTCCTTCCCGAGCATTTCAGACCCTCTCTAGTCCACTAACTCTCAAGTCCGCACCATCGAGCACGACCTTTCAGCAAGCCACGTCAGAGCCACGACGAGCAAGCCAAAAAGAGGTCAAATCATTGGTACCACTTCCACAGATTTTGGTAACCGCCCCAAGAGTCACTCGGTCCGAGACCAAAAGGGTTTTAGCTGCTTCCACCATGGCTTTGAAGAAGTTTGGTTCCATTTGCGATAAACTAAGTCAGTTTGAAGTCGACAACCACGTCACGTCACTGTCCGAGGTCAGCGTATTTACGCTCCAAGTCCGTCGTGATCGAGTTCAAGCGTTGTGGGAGAAGGTCGAGCAGGAATATGAGAAATGCGAGGCACTCATAGATGGTAAAGACGATAACTCTGAAGATTTAGCCATCCAAGCTAAATATGACAAATGCTATCAAGTTTACGAGCGATGCACGGCTCGATTAAACGAGCTTATCCATGAAAGGTCTGCTCCGACTCCTCCGAACCGTCATGCGCCTACCTCTGCACCAGCAGAACGAGGCTGTCGATTGCCACCCATTGACACAGAAGTCTTTACGGGAGATTATTTAAAATGGCCCACGTTCCGTGACTTGTTTACAGCCATCTACATAAGCGATTCGCGAATTTCCCCTGTTGAAAAGCTGTACCATCTCCTAGCGAAAACGAGGGGTGAAGCCAACCTCATTGTAGCAAAATTCCCGCTTACAAATGATGGTTTTGAAACGGCATGGAATGCACTTAAACAGCGTTTCGAAAATAAGCGACTTATCGTGAACAGCCAATTCCGAGCACTTCTTGACCTGCCTCAAATTTCCCATGAGTCCGGAAAAGCATTACAGGATCATCAGAATGCTCTGCAGGCATCCATTCGCGCTTTTGAGCACTGTGGCCTGCCAGTAACCACTTGGGGAGGCATGTTCGTATTTTTCTGTTCCATCAAATTGCCAAAGAATACCCTTTCATTATGGGAGCAATCTCTGGGAGACAAGACTGCCATTCCAGAGTGGCAAATGATGGACGATTTCCTCACTGAGCGGTTCCGTACGCTCGAAGCGGTGGAAAATACAACTGCAATGGCTATTTCGGTTCCCACATCGAAACCTCCACGAAATCCGATTCCAGCCACCCGAAAGGCTAATACATTTGAAGCCAAGGTGACCACCAAACCAAAATCCTGTGATCTCTGTATGAAGGAGAATCACCCGGTGCGTCGATGTCCCCGCTTCCTTCAGATGACGGTGCCAGAGAGGGTGGCATACATAAAGAAAAAGTCCCTTTGTCTGAACTGTTTCGCAAGAGGACATCAAGTAAAAGATTGTCCGAGTCAGCACAATTGCTTCACGTGCAAGGGGCGTCACAATACGCTCTTGCACAAGGACGCCCGACCGGAGAATAATCCAACGTCGGTCCCAGCTCAGCCCAGTTCGCACAATATTGTCCGGACTTACTTTACCTCTGAGGCAAGGTCCTCACGAGATAAGTTGCTAGGTACAGCGATCGTGGACTTTTGGCACAAGGGCACTACTTATGCTTCACGGGCGCTATTAGACCCGGCTTCTGAAGCCAATTTCATATCCGAAAGAATGTTCCGACTCATGAAGTTACCATTCCAAACTGTCAGGGCCGAAGTGACAGGCATTAACGGAAAGGTCAATAGAACCTTGAAGGTCTGTCACATAAGCATTCGGTCATCGCATGGACCTCCAGTCCAGATCGAGATAGAAGCGTTTGTCTTGTCCCAAGTTGCTGATGATTTGCCGTCATGTACGATAGCCCAAGCCACACTGGAAGGAATGCCCAATATTCCTCTAGCCGACCCCTCCTTCAGATTAAAGGCAAAGATCGATCTACTCCTTGGCATTGATGTAATACCAGCGGTGACTCTTTCCGGCATCCAGACCGAAGTGTGCGGATCTTTAATGGCTCAAGAGACGAGATTCGGTTGGGTCATTTCAGGCCCGTTGCAAGGGGTCCCCGTCAGTTCATGTGCCGCGTTCACCACGAGGGTCGCAGTTAGCAGAGAGGAGGGACTTGAAACTCTTCTCACAAGGTTTTGGGAGGTGGAGGATCTACCGGGCAAACCGGTAGAAGATTCTGACTCTGTTTGCGAGGTCAATTTCCAGAAGACCACAAGAAGAGATGTTGCGGGGAGATATACGGTCTCACTTCCGTTTCGAGATCCAACCAACATCAACCTTGGTCATTCCAGACCAGGGGCATTGGCTCAGTTCCTAAAAAACGAAAGCCGACTCCTTAAAAATATTCCGGCAAAAACTGAGTATGACGCCGTCATCCAAGAATATTTGGACTTGGGCCACATGCGTCAGGTTCCATTTGACGGCACTAATAACAATTTTTATTTGCCACACCATGCGGTTTTCAAGCCCGACAGCACCACAACAAAGGTACGGGTAGTTTTTAACGCCTCTAGCAAGTCCACCAACGGAGTAAGTCTCAACGACATACTTTACCCTGGTCCGGTACTTCAGTCCGATCTCACTACTCAGATTCTCAAGTGGCGTTTTTTCCGAGTAGTTTTCAATGCCGACATCACAAAAATGTACCGCCAAATTATGGTCGATCCAATCCACACGCCATTTCAGAGGATCCTGTTCCGAAATAAAGAGGGGCAACTTGGTGATTACGAGCTGAATACCGTCACGTTTGGCATTAACTGTGCTCCGTTCTTAGCCATCCGAGTACTTCAGCAACTCGCAAGTGATGTACAATCCAAATTTCCTTTGGCTAGCGATATTATCAAGTCCTATATGTATGTCGATGATGTCCTGGCAGGGGCTCATAATGAAACAACGGCAATCGCAATGGTCAATGAACTTCAAGACGCTCTTGGTTCAGCTGGCTTTCCCTTGCGCAAGTGGACATCGAATGTGAAGAGCGTGCTCAGTTGTATTCCAAAGAGTCATTTACTGAATGCTGATTTCCTCGACATCGAAGAGGCCAGCACAGCGAAAACACTGGGAATCCGATGGAAAGCGACTACGGATGAGTTTTATTTTGTCATCTCACCCCAAGATGTCAAGTCAGCTTATACTAAGCGAGAAGTCCTCGGGCAGATCGCCAAGCTATTCGATCCCGCTGGCTGGCTGGCTCCCTTTGTGATTCAAGCCAAGGTGTTTATGCAAGAGCTCTGGTTACAAGAGCTAGGGTGGGATGATCAATTGCCCAGTGAACTCCATCACAGGTGGCAGGATTTTACAAAGAGCTACTCCTTCCTTGACCAGATCCGAATTCCACGATGGGTTCTTCATGACCCAAATTCCGACATCCAATTCCATTGTTTTTGCGATGCGTCACAGCGGGCTTATGGTGCCGCAATTTACGTGCGCGTTAGCAATGACCAAGGCATATCATGCTGCCTTCTTGCAGCGAAATCTAGAGTCGCCCCGGTTAAAACGGTTTCATTGCCCCGCCTTGAATTATGCGGAGCTACACTTTTAGCGGAACTGGCAGCTGCAGTTCTTCCGCAACTTCCAGTTGATAATGCGGAGGCTTTTTATTGGTCAGATTCCACCGTCGTACTGTCGTGGTTAAATAAGCCACCCTGCACATGGACAACGTTTGTCGCAAATCGGGTAGCAAAGATTGTGACGGCAACAAATGACGCCCCATGGAATCACGTTCGTTCAGAGGACAACCCAGCAGATCTCCCTAGCCGCGGCCTGAGTGCGCAGGAATTGGTACACAAGGATTTGTGGTGGCACGGCCCACCATGGCTACGGGAACCACAAGAGTCCTGGCAGCGAGCGACACCACTCCCACTAGACACTGCCTTGGAGAAGCGGGTAGTGAAGGTCCACGTCGCGATCGCTAAGCCAGCCAACGAGATATTATCTCGTTTTTCCAATCTGGCACGTGCCTTACGAGTGATAGCATATGTGATCCGTTTCGGCAGAAGGTGTCGTAAACTGCCAAACGATTACTCCGGGGAGGTGACCTCTAGCGAGATCAATCAAGTACTCCAGGCGTTGATCCGAGTCACTCAGCGTGATTACTTTCCGACGGAACATCGGTGTCTACAGCAGAAGAAATCTCTGCCCACGTCTAGCACCATTCTCAATTTGAATCCTTTCATTGACGCATCAGGTGTGATCCGAGCATGTGGGCGCGTGCAACAAGCAGCGGCCCTTAGTTACGATGAGCGTAACCCCATTCTGTTGCCAGTAGTAAGACCGTTGTCCCGGCTGTTGGTGCTTTTCACGCATCAGATCTCTCTCCATGGGGGCAGCCAACTGGTAGTCCGTCTCATCCGACAGAGATACTGGATTCCAAGACTGCGGAATCTAGTAAAATCGGTGGTCAATTCATGCAAAGTCTGTGTGATTTATAAAAGAAGGCTGCAATCACAGCTAATGGGCACCCTTCCGGCCCAGCGAACTACTTTCGCACGTCCTTTCACGACCACCGGTATAGATTTTGCAGGTCCTTTCGACATCAAGAGTTTCACCGGCCGCGCTTGCCGCATATCAAAGGGATATGTGTGTGTCTTTGTTTGCTTTTCCACCAAAGCCATTCACCTTGAGGCAACTTCGGATTTGAGTACCGAAGCATTTCTGGCAGCATTCGCTCGCTTTGTATCGAGGCGAGGGTGTCCCCAGCAAGTGCAGTCCGACAACGGGAAAAACTTCGTAGGTGCATCCAGAGTGCTTGAAAAAGATTTCCTAAATGCTACCCAGCAGAAAATATTATCCCACTACAGCCATCAGAATCTGTCCTGGCATTTCATCCCTCCCGGGGCACCACACATGGGAGGGTTGTGGGAGGCTGGAGTTAAGAGTTTTAAAACTCTGTTCTACAAGGCCACTTCCAACCAAAGGTATACTTTTGAAGAGTTCTCTACGCTGCTGGCTAAGGTAGAGGCGTGTTTGAACTCGCGGCCGATTTCTCCTATGTCTGAAGACCCCACCGACTCTTTAGCTTTGACCCCAGGCCATTTCCTAGTTGGCGGTCCATTGCTATCCGTGACGGAACCTGAAATCAAGGATCAGGTACCGTCTATCATTAACCGGTGGCAGCGTCTGAAGGCCGTGAGTCAGCATTTCTGCACCCGATGGAAAGACGAGTATCTGAAGGAGCTACATAAGCGCAATAAGTGGCGATTCCCTTCTAAAAATCTTGAAGTGGGCGATCTGGTGGTACTCAAAGACGACAATCTTCCATTTAATGAATGGCGTCTCGGGCGAATCCACCAGACACACCCTGGCAGTGACGGCAATGTCCGCGTCGTCGAACTGCTTACCGCTCGCGGTATTGTGAAGCGTCCCGTCGCAAAGTTGATCTTTCTTCCTCCAGAAGAAAGAATTCAAACCCATTACGTAAAACTACAGTAGCGTCCAGCACTTGGTCCTTCCTCCCAAGGAAGAAGGGCCGAGCTGCCAGTAGTAATATGTGTTTTATCGTCCTACATTAATCCGCTTTCTTCATTATTTGTCCCGGCAGCTTCCTGATATTCGTCAACCTAGATCCCGTTTCCATGGCTCCGAGACCGCGTTCAGTACAGGCATCGAAAGAGGAGCGCAGATGTTCGCGAGGAACTGAGTCCTTCCGTTGCCGAGTCTGTCGCGGAATCCATCCTCTGAAGCGATGCCGTCGCTTCCTGCGGCTGAACGTGGAGAAGAGGATGAGGGCAGTGCTGGCGAATAAGTACTGCGCCAATTGCCTGGCCCACCAACATTCCGGAGGAAGCTGCTTAAGCGGTGATAAGTGCCGAATCTGTGAGGAGGATCACCACACGCTGCTTCACTTCCATGAACAGCCACGTCGACGCACTCCAAGCTCCGTCGTACGCCGAGTCACCCCCGAGTCCTCCAGACGAAGGGTCGCGCCAACGCCAGCCTCCGATCCGAAACTGACCTTGACCACACTGCTGCAGCACCGCAATCCGCATCTGATGCCCACGGCGATGGTGCGCATTGAGACGGAGGGAAAAACCTTCGACGTGAAGGCCCTGGTGGACCCTTGTTCTGCGGTATCGTCGATGGCGACGTCATTGGCCACGGCCTTCAAGTTGACAGCCGTCAATATAGGGGCAGAGAAAGCGGTGGCAGCAGTGATCCGGTCCCCAATCAGTGAAGGATGGCGATTGGAGGCGATCCTGAAGGTGGTCGATGGCTTGTGCTGCCGCACTCCAAGCGCTCCGGTGGACCCACAGATCGCCAAAAAGTTTGAGGGCATCGTCCTGGCGGATGAGACGTTCTACCGACCGTCGTCAGTGTCTCTGGTCCTGGGCGCGGATGTGATCACGGAGGTCATGCTAGAAGGGAGTCTACCTGGGGTTGGCGGGCGGCCGATTGCGATGCGCACAGTTTTTGGCTGGACCCTGTCCGGAGCGTGCCATTAAACTGCCTGGGTCTTGCACTCCTGCAAGGGGGGGAGCATGTTTATGCCCAACCGGGCAACACAAGGGTTAAAGGAGGCGGAAGCTTTCACCTCGCGCCGCTCTCCCGATGGTGCCCATCGCTCTCCCCACGAAAGAACTCCCCACACTTCGCTCCAAGCGGGGCTTGGTGCCCTGCTCTTAATTAAGCTAGTTTTAGTGTCAAACTTACAAGTGAATAAAAAAGAACATTGAAGTGAGATTGCTGCAGTGCCCAATTTCTTGAAGGAAGACATTTTAAGGAAAAAATTCATTTAGCTGCCTACTTAGGAAATTCAACCCCCCTACGAATACAGACCCAAAACTTTCATTTAATGTTTATATTTCTTCAATTGTCAATAGAGCATGCAGCCTTCTTGGCTTCATTAAGCGTTGGGCCAAAGAATTTGATGATCCCTATGTAACAAAGGTTTTATACACTTCGTTAGTTCGCCCTACTCGCGAATATTGCTCGCCAGTGTGGAATCCGCAATATGATGATCACCAGCGTAGTATTGAATCGGTACAGAAGCAATTCCTTAAGTTTGCGTTACGCGGTCTTAATTGGGACCCGAGTCTTCGCCTACCTTCTTGTTCTAGCAGACTTCTTCTTATTAATCTTCCTTCACTTTACAACCGTAGCTTGTCATCTATGACGTCTTCCTTCGTTCCCGGTCCTGATAATATACCTAGTTGCATCCTTAAAATGTGTTCGATTTCCCTAACTAAGCCTTTATCTTGGTTATTTTTTTTATCGAGTGAGACTTGTAGCTTTCCCGATATTTGTAGGAGTCTTTTATTATTCCGCTTTTTATAAAGGCTAGCAAATCGGATGTTTCTAACTACCGTGGCATTGCCAAACTTTCGGCAATCCCTAAGCTGTATAAGAAAATTAATACGTCTTCCCTTCAACATAATAATGTGGCGATGCCCATCAGAATATCAAGTCACGCCCCCCAGAGTGACCGTAGCCGCCGAGGATCAAAAAACCCTCCTCCCTCCACACTCTTCACTGCTCTTCGCCGCTCTCTGCTGTTCACCCGGTGGCGTGAACATACCGCCCCCCTTGCAACATGTTGCAATTGTCACCCTGGACATATGTAGGATGGGGGACGGCAGCGTCCTGGAGCGCCTAGATCTCACAGGAGCCGGAGACGACCCATCCGAACACTGTGCTCTGGGCTGCGGGAGTACCGCTATGACCGGGCACACAGCCTGGTTGGATAACCTCAGGATAGAGGTCTGTCCCGAGCACCACGGACACCAACGCCGGCCGATAGAAATTGGGGTCGGCCAGGATCAGGTTGGCGAATTTCTCACGGACCGGCACCGGCACTTCCCGGATGGGAGTGCGGATGAGCAGGTCCTCTTCGACTACGATGACCGGCAAACGAAAGATTGATGCGGCTTTCAGTCGCACACACATCGAGGACCGGGACTCGAAGGATTTCGAGCCGTTCCCCAACCAGAGGATTGCTGTTGGCAAGACAGTCGTCGTCCTGGTTGGAGAAGGGAGGACAGGGAAATCTCGGGTGCGCCTTCTGGAGGGACGGGGTTGTGGCGGTGGTGCATCTCGTCCGGGGGAGGGTGACTGGCTGTGACGCCGGGCTAGGGAGCGTCGTCTCAGCGGCTGGTCGGCCATATGGAGCAGGTTGTGGTGACTTTGCCCTCATCGTCGGCAACCATGGCGACTCCGGCACGCGTCGGATGAGTGCTCGTGTGCCAAGCAATTGAGGCAGTACTTATTTATAAGCACCGCCCGGAACCGCTTTTCCCCTCGGAGGAATTGGGAGGCAATATGTGTTTTTAGGCTCAGGACTCCTGTTGTCTTGCAATGAGCATCGCTGCGGGTCTTCGGATAGACCCACGCGCTGTTGTGACATCAGCCACTCGAGCGAGACCGTCAGCCCCGGGCAGAGTGTGCTCAATTCGCCCTAAGCGCCACTCGTTGGAGGGGAGATTACCTTCGGACACGATCACGAGGTCGCCGGTCTGGAGACTGCGAGCCGGTGATTTCCACTTATTCCGTTTGTGGAGCTCCTTGAGGTATTCACTTTTCCAGCGGTGACTTAACAGTAGACGACAACTGGTAAAATAGGGTCTCAAAACTTTTGACCCCTGCCACAGTCCTCCCATATGGGGGGCGCTCGGCGGAATGAACTGCCTGGATAAAATACGCTGGGGAAATGCCTTCATTGTATCAAGCTTGGTGGCGTCTTTTTCGAGCGCCATTGTGGCCCCTACGAAGGTTTTGCCATTGCCATCGAAGTAAATGCGCTGTGGGCATTGTCTCCGTGCGACAAACCGAGAGAAGGCTGCGAGAAATCATTCAGTGGTGAGGTCGGAGGTAGACTCGAGATGGATCGCCTTCGTGCTGAAACACACAAAGACGCAGACATAACCCATAAGGGCCTGGAGTACGTGATGCGCTCTCGAGGGAGATCACCCATCATTTGAGTCTGTAGTCGTCGACGATGAACGATGCAGACTTTACACCCCTTGGTGTGGGACTTCACCAGATTCTTGATCCGTGGAATCCAGGCTTTTGTTCGCAGATACCGCACCATCAGTTGATTGCCGACATGCAACGTGCTGCGGTGGGCGAATTCGACGAGCAGGCGCGTGAAATGGGTATTGTAGGGGAGAAGAATAGGGTGCCATTCATCATACCGAAGGGATTCAGCGGCCCGGAGTCGTCCGCAGGAGCGGAGTATCCCATGTTGGTCGAGAAATGGGTTCAAATTGAGTAGCGTGCTGGATGACGGAAGGGGTCGCCCTTCACCAAGGGCCCGTATCTCCGCTGGGTGTCTGGAAGTTCTTTGTTGAGAGTTGGCCAGTACTCGGTATCCCGCAGGAGCCAGTCCGGCCCATGCCACCAGAGGCTACTTGCCGACAGCTCGGCCGCGGAGACTCCACGGCTTGCCAGATCAGCGGAACGCACCTGTGACCAGCTTTGGCCACTGGTGCTTTTGGAGATGCTGGATACTCGATTGATCACGAAGGTGGACTAACTACACGGGGGTTTATTAAGCCAAGCCAACATGGTGGAGTCGGTCCAAAACTGGGAGGTTGCAGGTGTGATTGGGAGTTCAGGAACGATTGACGCCTAGAAATCGGATAGCAAAACCGCTCCGCACAACACCAGCCGAGGCAGCGAGACTATTTTGACCGGAGCTACACGGGTCTTAGCCGTTAATAAATGGACGCTTACTTGATCGCGATACCGAACCCGCACATATAGGGCTGCTTCGTACGTTTTCTGTTACGCGTCACAGAAGCCATGAAGCTCCCACGAGAGCGTATCGCAGGTGTTTAGCCAACGGGGGATGCGGAGTTGACTAAGGCCTGGGTAATCATGCAGGAATTCGTGCCATTGCTGCAGCAGGAGAGACGGCAGAACGTCATCCCAGCCCAGTTCGGTTGACCAGAGTTGCTGCATGAATATCTTCGCTCGAATAACAAATGGTGATAGCCAGCCAGCGGGGTCAAAGAGTTTAGCGATATGGGACAAAACCTGCCTCTTGGAGATCGACTCCTTCAATGGTGGGTCCGCTACAATACAGTGGGCATATGCTCATTTGACATACAACATACTACACATCCCCTTTTTAAAAAAATAACGTAATATATTGGAGTTATTTAATATAAAATTATTATTATTATTATTTTTATATATTTTATATATTATGTTGTGTAAGGAAAAAGAAATTATTATTTATTCTTATTTTTTTTTCAATTTTGAAAGATATCTATATATATATTTAACAAATTGTTGATTTTTTGCGACCTTTTATTGTTAAATGTATGTTTTGCCGGCTCGAGGTCAAATTTTCTTTTGTGAATAAAACAAAATAATAATATTTTGTGTTGTTCTTTTCCGATATATTTCGACCACTCATCGGTGGTCGTCTTCAGGGCAACTATAAAAACATTTAATTGTGATTAACTTTAACATAACATAATATAACAACAAGAAACACCTACTTATTTTTACACGTCCGCACACTGTGACGTGGAGCTACACACTGACTTGTCCTAATAAATGCCTGTATAAATGCGCGCAGTTGTCTGTATCTACCTTATAATTAAGTCTTATATTTGTCGGTGTATTTATTATGTGCAGCATCTCCAAAGTATAACGTTTGTTGTAATGTTGTTCTTGGTCTATTATGTTTACTTCGTCAAAATTTGGGGAATGTCCACTGGCAGCACAGTGGGCCATAAGTGCTGTTTTTTGTATATTGGAGTGTTGCCGAAGTTTATAGTCAGATCTATGTTGTGATAGTCTAGTTTTTAGCCTCGATTTGGTTGTCCCTATATACATTTTATCACAGCTTTCTTCGTTTGTCCCGTTGCACGGTATTTTATATACTACGTTACTCTTGTCCATTGTATCAATCTTGCTTTTTGTCCTGTTGAAAATACTCCGTAGCGTGTTGTTGGGTTTATGTGCTATCTGTATTTGTTCTTTGTCATAGCAATCCGAGTTTGCCAATCTTTCCGACAGTTGTGGAACATATGTGACAGACATAAAGCGTTTTGTCGAAACCTCTTTATTGGTTTTCTTATTGTTGGATTTTAGTAAAGTCCTTATGGTGTAGTTTGGAAAGTCATTAGCCTTTAAAATTCGTCGTATTTCTTTCTTCGTTTCTTCGTGAAAAATTGGGTCCGATATGTTGAGCATCCGTTGTATACAACCTCTTGCTGTATTCATTATCATCGACTTCGGATGTTTGGAGTTGAAGTTGATGATTCGTCCTGATGATGTTGGCTTTTTGTACCATTTTAATTTTAGCTCGTTTCCTCGTCTGTGTATTGATGCGTCTAGATATGTCAATTTGTTGTCATTTTCTAACTCTATTGTAAACTTTATGTTTCTGTCAAATGAATTTAGGTTGTCAAGTGTGTTTTGGATCTCGTCTTCTTTAATTATGGCAAAAAGGTCATCTACATATTTCGTCATAACTCTAGGTGGTCGTTGTAGTGTTCTCATCATTTTGTCCAAGAGTTCTTCCATAATTATATCGGCTATTATTGGTGATGCTGGTGAGCCATAGGCATTCCTTTTAGTTGTGTGTATATCTTGTCCTTGTATTTAAAATATCTGTTCTCTTGTATACAAAAACGTACTATTTCCATGAATGTTGATTTTGGAATGTTAGTGTGCGCTTTTATTTTTATCCACTTTTCCCTAATATTGTCAAGTGCCAATTCTATCGGAATACTTGGAAAAAGGGAGACTACGTCAAATGATATCAATCGTTCATCATTGCAAATATATGTGTCATTGATCCTTGTCTTAAATTCTGAGGCGTTCTTTACGTTGTATGTTGAGTCTGCTGTTATATTTTTTAATATGTTGACTATGTATTTACATAGTCCGTATGATGGAGAACCAATTGATGAGCAGATTGGTCTCAATGGCGTACCTTCTTTATGAATTTTAGGTAATCCATATATTCTTGGTGGAATTGATGTGTTTGTTATAAGCTTATTTCGTTCGGTCCGTGAAATAAGTTCTTGTTTGTATAATTTTTCCACCAATTCGTTGTTTCTGGTCTGTAGTCTTGTGGTCGGGTCCTTCCTTAAAGTTCTATATGTATTTAAATCGTTAAGTATATTATCCATTTTATTGTCATACTCAGTCTTATCCATTGCAACTGTCTTATTCCCTTTATCAGAAGTTAAAATTAATATGTCGTCATTCTGTCTAAGAAATTTCCTTGTTTGCTCCACTGTGTCAAGTATTGCACGATCAGCTGCGTCTTCTTTGTTAGATGTTTTGTGGTCTTTTATTAATAAAGAGAATTTTGTGCGTGCTTCCTCTTGTTTCTCTTTGTCTTTTAGAGTCTGTACTAGCTCCTCTCGTCTGCTATATATTTAAAGAGAGGGAATTTTCTCTTCTCCACTGGGATTGCGAACTTAGGGCCTTTCGCCAGTAACGCTTTTACGTCGGTCGGAAATTCTATATTCGTCTTATTTACAAACCAATCGTCTGTGTTGTTGTTGTTCTTGTTCAAGAGAACGCTGTTCCGTTGTTTTCGTAGTCTCTCATATTTAGATTCGTGATGTCTCTTCAAAGTTGTTGATAATTTTTCGGCTATCGTGCTCTCACTCTTCATGAATGTTTTAAAATCATTTCCGTCCAGCTGTTCTTGTAACTTTTTTGTTGCTTTTTCCTTCTCTTTGTTTTGTCTGGCTAGTATGTTATGTTTATGTTTTATTAATAAGCTTAATATCTTCGTGTTAAAATTATGAGTATGTCTTTCTAATATTTTGTTAATGTCCGAATATGTGTCAGTATCTTTTGTGAAAATCCTATCGTATTTTGAGTTATTGCTAATAAATTTTGGGACTAATTTTGATTTCCTACATTTTAAGAGAAATTTTATGCTAGACTTAAGTTTTACTGATTTTTTGTTGTTGATTGGTACTTGTTAATCTCCGTCTTATATTTGTTATAGTTGGACTTAATTTCTGCATAAGCCATGGTGTTGGAATATGCTTTCGGCGTGCCTTCCGTTCAAGTTAATTGTTGATTTTTTGCGACCTTTTATTGTTAAATGTATGTTTTGCCGGCTCGAGGTCAATTTTCTTTTGTGAATAAAACAAAATAATAATATTTTGTGTTGTTCTTTTCCGATATATTTCGACCACTCATCGGTGGTCGTCTTCAGGGCACTATAAAAACATTTAATTGTGATTAACTTTAACATAACATAATATAACAACAAGAAACACCTACTTATTTTTACACGTCCGCACACTGTGACGTGGAGCTACACACTGACTTGTCCCTAATAAATGCCTGTAGATAAGGTAGATACAGACAACTGCGCGCATTTATACAGGCATTTATTAGGGACAAGTCAGTGTGTAGCTCCACGTCACAGTGTGCGGACGTGTAAAAATAAGTAGGTGTTTCTTGTTGTTATATTATGTTATGTTAAAGTTAATCACAATTAAATGTTTTTATAGTTGCCCTGAGACGACCACCGATGAGTGGTCGAAATATATCGGAAAGAACAACACAAAATATTATTATTTTGTTTTATTCACAAAAGAAAATTTGACCTCGAGCCGGCAAAACATACATTTAACAATAAAAGGTCGCAAAAAATCAACAATTAACTTGAACGGAAGGCAGCCCGAAAGCATATTCCAACACCATGGCTTATGCAGAAATTAAGTCAACTATAACAAATATAAGACGGAGATTAACAAGTACCAATCACAACAAAAAAATCAGTAAAACTTAAGTCTAGCATAAAATTTCTCTTAAAATGTAGGAAATCAAAATTAGTCCCAAAATTTATTAGCATAACTCAAAATACGATAGGATTTTCACAAAAGATACTGACACATATTCGGACATTAACAAAATATTAGAAAGACATACTCATAATTTTAACACGAAGATATTAAGCTTATTAATAAACATAAACATAACATACTAGCAGACAAACAAAGAGAAGGAAAAAGCAACAAAAAGTTACAAGAACAGCTGGACGGAATGATTTTAAACATTCATGAAGAGTGAGAGCACGATAGCCGAAAAATTATCAACAACTTTGAAGAGAACATCACGAATCTAAATATGAGAGACTACGAAACAACGGAACAGCGTTCTCTTGAACAAGAACAACAACAACACAGACGATTGGTTTGTAAATAAGACGAATATAGAATTTCCGACCGACGTAAAAGCGTTACTGGCGAAAGGCCCTAAGTTCGCAATCCCAGTGGAGAAGAGAAAATTCCCTCTCTTTAAATATATAGCAGACGGAGAGGAGCTAGTACAGACTCTAAAAGACAAAGAGAAACAAGAGGAAGCACGCACAAAATTCTCTTTATTAATAAAAGACCACAAAACATCTAACAAAGAAGACGCAGCTGATCGTGCAATACTTGACACAGTGGAGCAAACAAGGAAATTTCTTAGACAGAATGACGACATATTAATTTTAACTTCTGATAAAGGGAATAAGACAGTTGCAATGGATAAGACTGAGTATGACAATAAAATGGATAATATACTTAACGATTTAAATACATATAGAACTTTAAGGAAGGACCCGACCACAAGACTACAGACCAGAAACAACGAATTGGTGGAAAAATTATACAAACAAGAACTTATTTCACGGACCGAACGAAATAAGCTTATAACAAACACATCAATTCCCCAAGAATATATGGATTACCTAAATTCATAAAGAAGGTACGCCATTGAGACCAATCTGCTCATCAATTGGTTCTCCATCATACGGGACTATGTAAATACATAGTCAACATATTAAAAATATAACAGCAGACTCAACATACAACGTAAAGAACGCCTCAGAATTTAAGCAAGGATCAATGACACATATATTTGCGATGATGAACGATTGATATCATTTGACGTAGTCTCCCTTTTTCCAAGTATTCCGATAGAATTGGCACTTGACAATATTAGGGAAAAGTGGATAAAAATAAAAGCGCACACTAACATTCCAAAATCAACATTCATTGGAATAGTACGTTTTTGTATACAAGGAGAACAGATATTTTAAATACAAGGACAAGATATACACACAACTAAAAGGAATGCCTATGGGCTCACCAGCATCACCAATAATAGCCGATATAATTATGGAAGAACTCTTGGACAAAATGATGAGACACTACAACGACCACCTAGAGTTATGACGAATATGTAGATGACCTTTTTGCCATAATTAAAGAAGACGAGATCCAAAACACACTTGACAACCTAAATTCATTTGACAGAAACATAAAGTTTACAATAGAGTTAGAAATGACAACAAATTGACATATCTAGACGCATCAATACACAGACGAGGAAACGAGCTAAAATTAAAATGGTACAAAAAGCCAACATCATCAGGACGAATCATCAACTTCAACTCCAAACATCCGAAGTCGATGATAATGAATACAGCAAGAGGTTGTATACAACGGATGCTCAACATATCGGACCCAATTTTTCACGAAGAAACGAAGAAAGAAATACGACGAATTTTAAAGGCTAATGACTTTCCAAACTACACCATAAGGACTTTACTAAAATCCAACAATAAGAAAACCAATAAAGAGGTTTCGACAAAACGCTTTATGTCTGTCACATATGTTCCACAACTGTCGGAAAGATTGGCAAACTCGGATTGCTATGACAAAGAACAAATACAGATAGCACATAAACCCAACAACACGCTACGGAGTATTTTCAACAGGACAAAAAGCAAGATTGATACAATGGACAAGAGTAACGTAGTATATAAAATACCGTGCAACGGGACAAACGAAGAAAGCTGTGATAAAATGTATATAGGGACAACCAAATCGAGGCTAAAAACTAGACTATCACAACATAGATCTGACTATAAACTTCGGCAACACTCCAATATACAAAAAACAGCACTTATGGCCCACTGTGCTGCCAGTGGACATTCCCCAAATTTTGACGAAGTAAACATAATAGACCAAGAACAACATTACAACAAACGTTATACTTTGGAGATGCTGCACATAATAAATACACTAGACAAATATAAGACTTAATTATAAGGTAGATACAGACAACTGCGCGCATTTATACAGGCATTTATTAGGGACAAGTCAGTGTGTAGCTCCACGTCACAGTGTGCGGACGTGTAAAAATAAGTAGGTGTTTCTTGTTGTTATATTATGTTATGTTAAAGTTAATCACAATTAAATGTTTTTATAGTTGCCCTGAAGACGACCACCGATGAGTGGTCGAAATATATCGGAAAAGAACAACACAAAATATTATTATTTTGTTTTATTCACAAAAGAAAATTTGACCTCGAGCCGGCAAAACATACATTTATATTTAACAAAACAAATATATGTTTTTTTTTTTTAATTTTGAAAGGTATATATATATAATCTTTATAAATTTTTTTTTTTTTTTTTTTTTTTTTTTTTGTTTTGTTATATATATATTTTTTTGTGTTTTATTTGTTAATCCTTTTTAGTCTATCCTTATGAACTTTTTGTTCCCTATTTTTCCTATTCTTTATAACTACATTATTATTTTTCTCTATACTAATGACCTCAAACGGTCCTATATAAGAAGATTCTAGTTTATGACCTGTTTCATTCTTTAGATAAACTTGGTCTCCTATTTCTATTTTAAAATCTAATACTTTCTCATAATTTATTTATTTTTGCTTAATTTTATTTTTTTCTAAAAGAAGCAAGACGTGCGTCGTCTTCAGTATGAACGCCGGCAAGGACATCATCAAAATACATGTAGTTCCGAAGGATTTCGCTCGACTGAGGGTACATCGATTGCACATCTTGTGCCAATTGTAATAGGATCGTCGAGAATGGCTCGTAGTTAACCCCAAACGTGACAGTTTGTAGCTCATAATCCTGAATACTGCCGCAACGATCTCGGTAGAGGATCCGCTGAAAAGGGGTATGCCTGGGGTCGACTCGGATTTGTCGATACATCTGCATTATGTCGGCGTTGAAATCGAACTGAAAGAACCGTCATTTCAGTACCTGTAGCGTAAGATCGGCCTGAAAAGTAGGCCCGGTGTGCAAGACATCGTTAAGGCTGACGCCTCATGTGGAGGGCCTCGACGCATTAAATACCACGCGTACGTTGGTGGTGGTGCTGTCGGGCTTAAACACGGCGTGATGGGGGAGATAGAAGTTTTTCCCATCCTGAAGCGGCGTCACCCGAATCATATGGCTTAATTCCCCGTACACTTGAATTATGGCATGGTACTGCGTTTTTAGGATGGGATCCTTGAGAAGGCGTGCTTCATTCCGCAGGAATTGAGCCAGCACAATCGGTCTTGAATGACCCAAGTCGACGCTATTCGAACTTTTGAACGGTAGGGACACAACATATCGGCCGTCCTTCCTCTTCGGGTGCTCTCCTGGAAATTCCGCCAGCAGAATACGTCATCCTCCTTTTCCGGCTTTGCGGGAAGGTCTTCCACCTCCCAAAACTTGGTGAGGAGTACCTCAAGTTTTGCTTCTGGACTAACTCGCGTCTGTGCAGCGAACACTAATCGAGACACCGGAACCCATCCAAAGATGGTTTCTAGCCCGACGAACTCACCAATACACTTTTTGATCCGCTCTCCGAGGATGTGGAAAAACAGGTCTAAACCGATAATCATATCAATATGCGCGGGCTTGTTGTAGTCAGCCAGGGGGCGATCGAGGCACTGCGTCGGAACCGTGTTAAGGAATGGAGCCGTTCCCCTGACAATTTGGATACGACCAGGGCGGAGACCTCAATCTTGTTCAGTCTGTCACACGGAGAAGATAGCATCAGCAGACACACCTTGTCGGCGCAGCCTCCATCACTCTGGCCCATGCCAGTAACCGCGGCGTCGACTGGGTAAAAGGAGGACTGGACCATGTTGAAGACACGCTCGGAGAGAAAAGTTAAATCGGCCTTTAGAGTCGATCAACGCACGAATATGGTGCTCCACACCGCGATGGTGTGTACAGGTTACAAGAAGAGGACCAACAAACCCACAGGGCCTCTGAGACACGAAGAGGACTATTGTCTGCGCTTGTGCAGCGGCCACACCGTATAAAACCTGGCAGCAGGTATAAAATGCAAAAAACACATGGGAAATAGTTGGAAAAACGTTGACTACTCCAGGTGGCAGCCACAGTTGTGGAAATCCACCCATGGTACAAGCCATGGCAGGGGCAAAGCCCCGCAGAAACAGCAGTATCACCAGGACCAGTAGTAGCTGAACCAACACACGCAACGAACATCGCTGGAGGGAAATGGCACAAGTGAAAAGCAGCGCATTAAAAAGAAGAGGCCAGACGTCATCATTTTGAAGTGTAAAGACCCAGCAATTACGCGATGGTACTGAAGTCAGTCCACACAGA